>NW_025544655.1:0-5205 GCF_011800055.1 Colletotrichum gloeosporioides | reverse complement strand
TATTTAGAAATAAAAGAGGATTATATAATAAACTTTCTCTATATATTTTACTACTTAAGGAAGTTTAAGTTATATATAAAACTTAATAAGTATAAGTTTTATTAGTAGGAAGTTAAGTTTTTAAGATATATTATATTACTAAATAGTATCTTTATAAACTTAAGATATATATAGGCTATTACTAAGTAAAAGTTATTAAAATCCTATTAGGAGATCTAAGTATTTCTTAGATTTTATAATTTCTATTATAAATTTATTATAGGATATTTAAGTATTATAGCTTTTATAATATCTCTACTTAAGGGTAGTAAGAATAGTAAGAAACTAATAGAGTTCTAATAGCTAGAAGAAGTTTAAAAAGCTTTTAATAAGCTTAAAATTACTTTCTACTTTATAACTATTCTTTAGTATTAAAACTTAATATATAAAATAAGAGTTAAGATAGATACCTCTATAAAAGCTATTTTTAGTATACTCTCTTAGAAGATTAATAGCTAATAGTGATTAGTTATTTATTACTTATAGAAGTTTTTAGATATAGAATAATAATAAGTAATAGGCTAATAAGAACTCCTTATTATTATTAAGAATCTTAATTAGTAGGTATATTACCTCTAGGGGATATTAACTAAATTTATAGTTTTAACTAATTATTAAGCTCTTAAGGAGGTAATTAATACTTTAGTATAAGACTTTTAGAGAAGGCTTACTTATTAAATATATAAGCTATTAATATTTAACTTTAATTTAGAATATTAACTAAAGACTACTAACTTTATTAATAAGCTATCTAAGAGGTTAGATTATATAGAGGGGGGGATAAAGTATAATAATATATTACTAACTTTTATAAAGAAGTTAAACCTTATTAGTAAACTCCTAAAAAACTTATAAGTAAAAATTACTAGCTTTAAAGTAGAATTAGAGGTTAAAAAAGTATATATTAATACTATTAAAGCTTATTAATAATATCTTAGTTTTAAGGGTAGAGATACTTTAGTCTTATACTAGTTATATATATATAGGTATATTAATAATTCTATAAGAACTTAAGCTATTATAACTTATAACTAGAGGGTATAAGAAGTATAAGGGAATATTTAGTAAGAGGATATATCTTAAGAAGACTTATAATAAGTTAAAGTTATTATTTTAAAGTAGTATATCTTATATTAAATTATAAAGAGACTTATAAAGGATAAAATAGTATATACTTAATAGCTTTCTAAGGTAATAGAGGTTTTTATTAGAGGACTATAAACTAAAGATAAATACTATTAAAGTAGGCTAGAGAAGGCTTATAGACTAGTTAGTAAAGTAGAAGGATTCTATATAGATATAGATAGTACTTTATTCTATAAGGGGAGACTTAAGATTTTTATAGAGTAATTACTTAGACTTAAGATATTTTACTAATATTATAATAACTATAGAGTAGGTTATATAAGGTCTAATAAGATAATTAAACTGATTAAAAGGAAGTTTTATTAGCTAAACTTAGTTATAGATATTTAAGATTATATCTCTAATTATAAAGCTTATTAGGGGGTATAAGTATTAAAGTATAAGCTATATAATAAGTTATAGTTATTATTTCTATTAGCTTATTTATTCTAAGAAATTAGTATAGATTTTATTATAGGTCTCTTAGTAAATACTTAAGATAATAGTACTAAGTATAATATAATCTTAGTAATTATATACTATATAATAAAGTTTAAGCTATTTATTCTTATAACTAAGTAGCTAAATACTACTTAACTCTTATAGATCTTTTATAAGAAGATTAAGTATAACTTTAATATATTAGAGGGTATTATTAGTAATAGAGATAAACTACTTATAAACTAGTTTTAAGAGGAGTTTACTTATAAAAGAGTAATTAAATACTACCTCTTTATAGTATATTACTTATAAACTAATAGTTAAATAGAATATATATATTAAACTTTAGAGAAGTACTTCTAAGTATATACTAAAGATATTTTAGAAAAATAGATACTTTAATTTTTAGAAGCTAAGTTTATATATAATAACTTAAGTTATAGAACTATTAGCTATTTATTAATAGAGGCTCTATATAAATACTATCTATAAAGTGTTAAGTATATATAAATAGAAAGCTATATAGTAATATAAGGTATTAGAGAATAAATTAATTATATTACTTCTTTATAGTAAAAAGCTATAAAGTATTAATAGAAAGCTATAAAGTTATAAGCTAAATATTATAATTTTAAGTATAAAGAGATCTTATTTAAACCTAAATAGATAGTAAATTTCTTAATAAAGTTCTTTAAGTTTAAATATAAGAAGCTAGTACTATAATATATTAAAGTTATTATAACTAAGTATATAAGGGGCTAAGTATATTAAGTAAACTTCTTAGAGAAATATTATAAGCTTTATAATATATTCTTAGTTTTATTACTTAAGCTATAAATAATAAAGTAAGTAGCTATAGAAACTAAAGTAGGTTTATTAAAGTTTAAGGAAAAACCTAAAGAATAAGAAGTTAAAGAGATTATTAATTACTAAGGATAAAGTAATAATATAAAGTAGCTTATTAAGTAAGTAGGATAGCTTATTAAGTATAATACTTAGGAACTAAGAAGCTATCTAGAGAATATTTAAGCTATTATATATAAATTTAAGAAGTAAATCTAAAAAACTTATAAGAAATAAGATATAGAGAAATAATAATTATTTACTAAATACTTAGTAGGATATTACTAAGAGATTCTTAATTTTATAAATAATTTTATATAAATATAAAGTAATACTAATAAAAACTTTATTTAGTCTAATAAAGGTATAAAAAAGAAGAACTTAATTAGCTTTAAAACTAGTAACTATCTAAAAAGTAAGAAGTTTAAGAGAAATAATAGAAATTATAGTGAGGGTTTAGTAATAAGATACTATAAATAACTATAAATACTTTAAAATATCTATCTTTTAAGTACTATTAGTTTTAGGGGGAGGGACCTATTTATTAAGGCTAAGGACCTACTTACTAAGACTAGGGGGTAGTAAAGGGGAAGTAGAGGAGTTAGTATTTAAGTTAAGAGGGTTATTATTAGAGCTAAGCTTATTAACCTCCTTATTAGTAAGAGGAAAGTTAGAAGAAGTATTAGCTTTATTACTATAACTACTATAAGTAGCCTTATTATTATAACTATTATAGCTAGCTTTTATTAAAAACTTAGTAATACTTCTAGCCTTTTTAGGAGGCTTTTTAATAGTAGAAGTAGTAATATTATACTTTTTAATACTTTTAGTTTTTATAATAAAATATTAGTTAAACTAAGCTACCTACTAACCTATAAAGGTCTTTATATTATTATAAAGGATAGAGTAGCTATTAGTAATAGTAATTTAGTAGTTAGGGACCTTATTATTAGTATATTTATTAAGGAGCTCTTAGGTAGCTTTAAGAAACTTTAGGAATTCTTTTAAATCTTTCTCTAAATAGTTACTAAGGGGAGGGTAAAAATAGGGGGTATTATAAGCTAAATAGAGCTAGTTTTAAAAGTACTTAGTAGGGGTATTATTTTAAATATAAATAGGCTAAGTAGTATTAATATAGATAGTAATATCTAACTACTTAGTAATAAAGCTAGCTTAATAAGGGATTAATAAGTATATATATATTAAACTTTTAGTAAAAACTTACTAAAGCTATAGTAGTAATTATAAATAACTTATAAATTAAAATAAGTTTTTAGAGTTATAATTAGTTTATATTAGTAGAATTAGTATTTTAAATAGGGTTTTTAATAAGGATAGTTATATACTCTTAAGCTTTATTAAGCTTATTTAAAATAAACTAAGTATATTAATACTTATATAGAGTAAGGTTATTATTAGCCTCTAGTTTATAGATATTATTAATTATATTCTAGCTAGCTTAAGTAGTATTATAAAGCTCCTTAAGAACTTAAAAATCCTAGTTAGTTCTTAGTAAAAAATAAGAGAAGGTAAAATAGAAACTTATAGTAATATATTTAATCTTCTATTATTTATAGATAATATAGATAGTAATATAATTACTATAAATATATAATATACTTAGGATATTAAAGCCTATAGAGGAGAGGTAACTAATATAGAAATATCTTTTATTAATAAAACCTTAATAATCTCTAAAGAAGAATTAATTATTATATTAAAATTTAAAGAGAACTTTAACTATTTAGATAATATAAGATATCTTAGTGAGCTATTAGTAAAAGTATAGTATAAAAAAATATAAAACTTAAAGGGATTATAAATTTAACTAAATTTAAAAATAGCTAGAGATCTTCTAAAAGGATTAACTAAAATAAGTAATAAGAGGTAAGAAGGAAATAAGAAATAAGAAAAGTAAAGAAGAAATAATAGATTAATAAGTAAAAGTATATAAAGTTATTAATAAGATATCTAGTAAAAAACGAAAAATAATAAATAAAAAATAAAGCTAAAGGGGTATAAGATTATTAAAAAGTATACTAAGGAAAGAAAACTTTAAAGTTATAAAGTAATAAGTAAAAATCTTATTATTATTAGCTATTTTAGGTATATATTAGTAAATAAGTAGAGGACTACTACTTAAAGAGGGAGGTATAATAATAAAATAATAATAAACTAATTAATATAAAGGNTAAAATAATAATAAACTAATTAATATAAAGGATTATTTAAAATTTAATAATAAATAAAAAATTTATTTTTAGTTAATAAACCTATAGAATAATATAAATAACCTAAATTAATTAAATAGCTTAAAAAAACTATATATCTATAAGTATAAGGCTATAGATATACTAATAAAGTAATTTAAATATAGAAGGTATAATTAAGAGTTAGCGCTAATTAAGTAGGGGGAAACTATAGAAGGGGTCTACTTAAGGTATAATTATATATATATACCTTAAGGACTAAAACTTTAGAGAGGGGGGTAATTATAAGAATTACTAAGTAGGGTTACTAGTAAGTACTTAGTAAAACCTCAGCTAAGTAATACCCTAACCTTAATAGTGAAATCTCTACTTCCTAGGAACTTAGAAGAAGTAAGCTATAGTTAATATACTAGATTAACTCCTATTATAACTTCTAGACCTTTTCTAGTTAAGGCCTCTAGCTTATTACCTTATATAAACTTATAGTTTAAAAAGGTATTAAGCTCCCCTAATATTTATATTTTTATATATTACCTTAATATATTAT